>NW_021167225.1:0-1596 GCF_004022145.1 Paecilomyces variotii | reverse complement strand
CCTTTATTTAAATCTTTTAATAAAAGTATTTAAGGATAATGAAGTATTATTCTTACTAATTAAAGATACTTATACTTATAAAGATTAAAGTATATTAATATTATATATTATTATATATAGGATTTACACTAGAGAAATAAGATTAATATAGAATTTATTAGAATTAAGAATATAATAGTAAATAGCTTTATAAAGCTATTTTTTAAAATAAATTTCTTAAGGTTTTTAGAATAATTAAGACTTACTAACCTAGTAAGTTTAGACTAAGGAAAAGTATTATAAAATAATAGTTAAGACTAGTAAGTATTATAGGGAATTATATAACCTTATTATATAACAAAAAAATAAATATCTTAAGATAATTTATAGTAAGAAAATAATAATAATAATAATTATAGTTCTACCCCTTATACTTATTCTTTTAAGTTACTCTCTTAAATCTAGAAGAGATAAGTTTTACCGCAATTAAATCTATTCCTTTTAACTTTATCTTTATTATATATTTAGTATATACTAATTTTATTTTAGAGATTAATACTTATTACTATGCTTTTATCTCTTTATAAACTTATTGTATATATTTTTAAATATTTAAATTATTATTTTAAATATTACTATAAGCTATATATTAATATATTTAATAAGTATATATTTTAAATAAGAAAGAATATAAATTATTACTATAAATATATGTAAAAAATAAGTATTAAATTAGTATTATCTTAATAAATATAGAGTATATATTAAGTATATTTAAGCTTTAGTAACTATTTATATTTTATTTATTCTTCCTTTAACTAGCAAGAATATTTTAAGTATATATTGATTTTTATTAAATATATGTTAAATATAATTTCTATAAGAAGTTTAAAAGATTTTATTTCTTTATTTATTAATTAAAATATTTATAGGATTTAAATTTATACTAAGAATCCTTTAAACTATATATTAATAGGGCGAGGAATATTTAAATATTAAAGATAGCTTGAAAATAAAATTAAACTATAGATTTTTACTGCATTATTATAAGAAATATTAAAAATCTTTTTTAAATAGTAGAGTTATACTTAAAAGCATATTAAAATTATCTGAAAGTAATTACTTTAAAATAATTATAATATAAGAGAAACTATCTTTATTAAGGGCTATTAAATAGTAAGTTTATATTTAATATATACTTAATTTATATATAGCTTAAATTAAAATATTAATAAGGCTAATTTATATTTAGTCTATAATAATATATAACAATATTATTAAATAATAAGAGCTTTTTAGCTATAATATTAATAATATATAGTACAAACTATCAGAATTAACTATATATAAAATCTCTACTAAATATAGGAGAAATAATTAAGATAAAAGCTTAATATATTTTTAAATATATACTAAATATATTTTTAAATTAATAGAATTAAAGGGCCTATTAAACTATTAAATAAAATTAATCTTATTTATTATTTAATTCTAATAATCCTTATAATATACCTTTAAATAATAGTAATAATTAATCTTCTAATAAAAATACTAAGTTTAAGGTTATTTTAATATTTTATTCTAAATTACTACTAAATATATACTCGTTAAAGATAA
>NW_021167224.1:0-1779 GCF_004022145.1 Paecilomyces variotii | reverse complement strand
TAAGGATCTCGATATTTATTCTTTTTTTTTTACTATTCCTTATATTATATTATAAAATATCTTTAATATTAAGAAGCTCTTTATCTACTATAATTTATAATCTATAGTCTAAATAATTAAAGATATAACTTCTAGGTATATTTATTTAATCTTTTAAAATTTAAGTAAGGACTGCTTCTTAAGTAAAAAGCTCTTTATTAATAATTCTTTCTCTCTTAGCTATAAATTATTACTTATAATAAGGTTTTTAAATAGTCTAGTATTAATCTTATTTCTCTCTTAATAGCTAATATTTTAGCTAGATATATTTAGTAAATCCTTTTATATATTTTTTTATATTTTTTTAGGGGTTCTTATAAAATATTCTTATAACTTCTTTTATTTTAATAACCCCCTTAAAGCATATAGGTCTATCAATATATTTATAGATAAACCTTTTTATAGTTCTTCTTATACTATATATATTAATAAAATATTTTATTTTTATAATAAAAAGATTATACCTTCTAAATAGTTTATATCCTTATAATTTCTAACTCCTTTAGTTAATTTAGTAGGTTTAAATATTTCTAACCCCTTTACTTTTAATTTCCTCACTTATTTTAAAGCTAATATTATTATTAAGTATAGCTCTTTAAGCCTTCTCTATTCTTAGTCTAGTCGTATTTTCTTTCTAGTCCTAATTTTAACTCGTATACCTAGGATAATAGATTATATAATATCTCTTTTCTTAACTTATTTCTTAGGTTATTTATTAAAATACTTAAAAAGCTTAATTCTTTTAGTCTATAAAAATTATGCTCTCTACTATTTTATCTAATAGAGTAATATACTGTAAATATATTAATACTTAAAAGGCTATCCTAGAATATAATTATAGTTAATCTTATTATGTACTATAAAAAAGGGACCTTATAATAAAAAATCCTATTTATATAAGTATCTCTTTATAAAGATCTATAAAAGGGGTCTGTTTACTATCTGCTAATATTATATTATTTCTAAATTTCTGGCTTATAATAAGTTTATAATAATTTATTATATCTCTATAATTATATTAATCTTAGCTCTACTATTTATTATAATATTATACCTTCTTATAACTATTAATTCTAATTAATAACTTCAGAATTATAGCTATAATAATACTTTATTTTATTAAGAGGCTAAGTTATAAAGATATATAAGTGCATTAATCTGTACTATTTATATATATCTATATTTAATATAGAGGCATTAACTATACTCCTTTAATATTATAGAATATCGCTTTTATTATTATTTACTATAGTTATAAGATAAATAAGGCCTTATAGAATTAGGAGATAAACTAATAAGGTCCTGAATTAATATTAAACTCTAGTATCTAATATCTAGTTTATAACCCCTATTATATTAATAGTTCCTTTTAGCTTATCTAGAATTTTAAACCTCTTTAACTTCTACTTCGCTTTTATCTTAATAACCTTTTCCTCCTTATTTTATTTAGGCGTATTCTTTATTTCTTCTTTAATTATCCTTACTTTCTTATACTTAAAGGCTAGTAATATTATTAAATCAGTTTATCTTAATTAAAAAAATCTTTATTCTTATTTAATTACTTTCTATAGCTTTTCTTTATATAATTATTTAATCCTACTTTGCCTTTTTTTTACTCCTTAGGGCTTATCTAATCTTATTATATTAATAGAGTAGTAATTTTTTATAATATCCCTAGCTTCTTCTTTAAAGCTTAAGTTATCCTTAGGCTATTCTAGTATAATCGACTGAATATTATAT
>NW_021167223.1:0-2226 GCF_004022145.1 Paecilomyces variotii | reverse complement strand
AACCTAGAAGGAAGTTCCTTTTAATTAAATAACTGCCTATTAGTTTAGTTTTAAAGCCCTAAAAGAAGTATTTATTTAAGCCTCGATTCTGAAGCTATTAATTAAACCTATAAGGTTATAGTTAAAACTAACTTATCTGATTATTATATTAGCTAGAGTTATATCTTAGTATAATAATAAAGAATCCTATATCTTATTATATTTTTTTAAAAAAGCTCTCTATTATAAAGTATAATTATAAGATTTATAATAAAGAGCTGCTAATAATTATTTACTGCTTTAAGGAATAGTATTTTAAGCTTAAAAGCATATTATTACTAATTAAAATTATTATAAACTATTATAATCTAGAATACTTTATATTAATTAAACTATTAAACTAGCAATAGGCCTATTAGTCTAAGTTCTTATCCTAGTTTAACTTCTAAATTATATACTAACCTAAAAAATAAGGAATAAAGCCTAATACTTTAATTAAGAGGTTAAAAGATTTCCCTAAAAAGAGAGATAAACAGCTATAATATTAGAGCTAAATAGTCTTAAAAAAGAAAAACCTTAACTTATAGATTTAGAGATCCCTAAAATTAGAAGCTATTATTAGAAATTAAATAATAAAGTATATCTACTTTATTAACCTAATAGCTTAAGAGATTAGAAATCCTATTAAATCTATAAGAATACCTATTTAACCTACTCTAAAAAATTAACCTATTTAGCTTAAAAAACTTATTTAGTTTACCCCGCTGCTTAACTAGTCTATTAAGATTATTTAACCTGCTGAAGAAATAATTTAATTTACTAAAAAAACTATTTAGCCTATTAAAAAAAATAGCTTAGCCTATTAAATAAGACTAGTTAAGTTTCCTTACTGCGCTTAATAAACTAGAATACTTGCCTAATATTAAAGACTTACTAAATATAGCTTATTTATTTAATAATTTAATATAGTCTATCCTGCAAGCCTTAAATTATAAAGCTAATTATTATCTTAAGATTATACTAACTAATTACTAGTAAAGAGAAAGATATTTATATTATAAAAACTATCTATATATTCTTAACTATAATAAGCTAAAAGCCCGCCTATTATAAGAATGCTATAATAAATATATACTTAGATATTTTAAAAAATATAAGCTTTATAATTTAATTTTATAAGAGTATTATTAGCTAAATATATATTAATATATAGATTATTAAACTTAAAATTACTATACCTACTATTATATTATACTCTTAAATAAAGGCTATTAAAGAATTTTATACTAGCTCTTTATCTCTAAATACTCTTAACAAGATATCTTAATAGATTTTATTATTAAATTTATATCTTATTAAGTTATAATACTATATTAATTATTATAGACTAACTTATAAAAATAAGATACTTTATTCTTTATTAAGCTACCTATAATATTAAAAAAATAGTGTAATTATATATCTATTATATATAAAAGCTTTATAAGCTATTAAAGATTATAGTATTTAACTAAAGTCCTTAATTTATTACTACTTTCTAGAAATACTTAATCTAATATTTAAATATTATAAACTTACTATTTATTATCTATTATTCTAAGATTAATAATTAGATTAAAAGAATAAATACTATCTTAGAATAATACTTATGCGCCTATATTAATTACTTATAAGATAATTAGGTTAATTAGCTATTTCTAGTTAAGTTTATATTAAACTCCTATTATTTTAAGACTATTAGAGTATTACCCTTCTTTACTAACTATAAGTTTTATATCTAATATAGGATTTAAGCTTATTTAGCTTATAAACTAGCCTGCTATTAGAGATATTAAAGCCTTTACTAAAAAAATATAAGATATTATAAATTATATCTATACCTAGATTTATATTACTTAAGCCTATTATAAAGAGTAAACTAACTGCTGCTAAACCCTAGCCTACTATTACTATATAAGATAGTTTATTTAATTAAATACCTAGAATATCTATACTTAATATCCCTAGAAAAAACTTAATTAAAAGAATCTTAGCTTATTTTATATTATTAAAATTATTAGCCATATACTTATTAGCTTAACCTGCCTATCTTAATATATATCTATTCTATATTTAATATTAACCTACTTCGCCTTATTACTAAAGACTCTATATTTAAATAAAGATAATCTTTACTATTGCTTATTAAAGTCAACGGCCTTAAAAAATAAGTTATTAAAGATATCTTAGACTTCTAATAAAAATATT
>NW_021167222.1:0-2230 GCF_004022145.1 Paecilomyces variotii | reverse complement strand
TAGCTATAAATTAAGTAATATAAAATTAAATTACTCTATTTATAAGAAAGAACTCTTAGCTATTAAATATATATTATAATTATAAGATTAATATATTAATAATAAAATAATAATAATAATACTTACTAACTATAAAAGCTTATAATACCTTTAGTCTATAAAGATATATTTAAAATAACTAATATAATAGGTATTAAAATTCTAGGAATATACTCTTAATATTTAATATAAGAAAGAATTAAAGGCTATTATCTTAAATACTATTAATTAGTACTTTAACTTTATAAAAAATTAGCCTATAAATATTATACATATAATAATATTACTATCTATTATATATAGAGTACTTAAAAAAGAATAAATAAAAGTAATAATTATATTTTAAAAATATAGTATAATTTTAACAGATAATTAATTAGCCTAATTAATTATAAAGAATAGCCTTAAATTTAAGGTAACTTTATAAGATATTATAAAATAATAGTTAGAACTAGCTAGTAATAGTATACTATAGATTTTATTTTAAGAAAATCCTTAAGAATAATTTTACTTCAAGAAAATCTTTAGGAATAATTTTACTTTAAAAAAATTATTAGAGATAATCTTATTATAATAAAATTATAGAGCTTAAAAAAATCTCTTTTTAAACTTCTTATAAAAACTCTATTATTTAAATAAAAAATACTTTATTACCTTTTATATCTATAATATAAGCTAATATACCTTTTTTTCTTAAATATAATATTAGCCCCTTTAAGCTATTAAATTAATCTAGAGAATTCTAATTAAAAACTTATTCTTTTTAAATAGTTATAAGCTTAGGTTTATAATAACTTAGGAAAAATAGCTATATAGTAAAAACTTTTTTATCTTAAATATTTAAGTTTAAACTAATAATAATAAGCTACTTTTATATAAGAGAATCTGCAATAAGACTATTTTAATATTATATTAAATACTAAATCTAATAGAGATTAAATCCTATTAAAAGTTAGAATATTAACTTATTATTATTATATTCTTAATAAATAATATTAAAAATAAAAAAGAGAAACTTATTTTTACTCTTTTAAAAGAAAATTATAAGAAATAGTTTATCTATATAAAGAAATAGCTTATTAATAAAGATTACTAAAGAGTTATTAAATTTATTAAAAGATTAAATAATAATTAGTTTAATAAGGCTAATATAGCTACTTAATATTAGATTATTAAATATTTATTTAAAGATAATTAAAACAGATTTATTAATTCTAATAATATATATATATTATAGAAAGCTCTATAAATAAAATATATAAAAACTCTCCTTAATTAAAAGCGCTAATTTATTTAATTATTTATATATTTTTAAATAACTTCTAGATAAATAATCTTAAATACTTAAAGTTAATTATAATAAATAGAGAAGAAAATTACAGCATTTAATAATATAATATCTTTCTTAACTTAATCTAAAGCTAAGATATAATAATTATTCTTAATATTATTTAAGAAGTATATTATAATTAAGACAGTAATTAATATATATAAGAACTTAGAAATAAATAATATTTTAGCTATTTTAAAAGAAATAAAGAGCTAGTTTTAAATAAAATTAACTACTATATTCTTTATAAAAAATAAGTAGAAATTTATTAAATACTATATCTATAAAAAGAATTATTATATTAAAGATTACTTATTTTTATTTACTACTTAGAAAAATATAAGAGATAATTAAAGATAGAAGAGAAAGTCCTATAAATAAATATCTAATAATCTTATTATTTAAGATAAGATAATGATAAAGATAATTAATAAAATCTATAAGAAGGTTAAATCTTTAAAGAATAAAAAATTAAAAAATAAAGGGTATAAAATATATAATATAAAAGAAACCTTAAATATTAAAAAGAGTTAATCTTAATTAAAGTCCTTAGTTACCTTTAATAACTATATCTTAGATAAAATTACTTATTTATTAAAGGATATTATTAGTAAGAATTTATTTTAATAATATATAGGTAATAATACTAGTTTATATATAATTAATAAAAACTATTATTTTAAAGAACTATTAATTTAAATTTAATAGAGATATATTTATATAGGCGAAGAAATTCTATATTTAAAATATATAAGGATAATTATCTTAAAAGATAAAAATAAAAAGATATTAAACTTAAAGAATATATTATTTATACTTAATCTTAGAGTAAATCTCTTATTACTTAAGATATTCTATTAA
>NW_021167221.1:0-2711 GCF_004022145.1 Paecilomyces variotii | reverse complement strand
TTAGCCTTAGGCATAGATATCTCTTAGTAATTAATTTTCTTTTTCTAAACAATATCTGGTAGTATATCTAAATATCTAGATTAGGCAATAATAAGGGGATTATGCAGGCCTAGAGGGCTATAGCCTACATAGGCTAATGCTATTATTTATAATATTAATAATTATAATAATTACTATATTACTATATATAAAAAAGCCTAAAATATAATATTAAATATAAAATATATTATTTATTGTAATATAGCAATTAGCTATAATAATAATAATATAATATATTAATACTAAGGAAACCTAAATTTAAATAATAGTAAACTTAAACTTTATCTTATACTCCTTATTTATACTAAATTAAGCAAATATAAAATACTTCTAAACCTAATCTTATTGCTATACCTAGAAAAAAAGGGTAAAAATAAGGAATTATATTAAAATCTAATTATAATAATATACTAGCTATAAAGGGTAAATAATAAAATATAAATATACCCTTATTATAAGAAGAATTAATATAGAATTTAGCAATTACTTTAATAATTAAGACCTTAAATAACTATAATAACTATAGCGGAAGACTTAGTTAGTTATATTAATTATATAGACCTAAGTAAAGATAATTAAAATATTAGGCATTAAAATATTTAATTTAAGATAACCTCTTTTAGCTCTAAAATAAGCTATAAATACTATAATACTAAACCTATTACAACTAGACCTTAACTTATTAAGTCTTTTAGCCTAAGTTGCTAATAATATTACTAATATTATTTAAGTATAGGTAATATAAATAATAGGCCTTAATAACAGACCTAGACCTAAACCTAAAACCCCTTTTTATATAAGGGTAATATAATATAGAACTTCTAGAAGTCTAGAAGTTTAAAATTTATAACTATATCTAATAGTATATATTAGAGACTAGTTTAAGAACTAACAGGAGATTATATAATTTATATTAGATTTCTCAGAGGTAATACAAGATTAATATAGAAACTTAATCTAATAATATTAAGACAGGAAAGACTATAGGGTTTAATATCTTAGATAATTAATTATAATAGATCTTAGTATTATATAAGAATATTAATTAAAAAGCATATAACTGCAATAAATATTATTAATTAATATAAACTATTCTGTTATAAAATATTACTAAATTGCTTATATTATAATAAATTTAACCCTCCTTTATTAGACTATAAACTTAAGGAATATTTTATTTAAAGATTAAAAACTTATTTATAATTATATAGAAGAAAATCTAGACTATAATAATCTTAATTATATAGACTATATTATAATAGCTAACTAATTTAATTAGCAATATATAGCTATATATATATAATGCCTACTAATACCCAGAATAATAATCTTAATAATTATATATAATAAATAGTAAATAAGAGTTATTAATAGTTAAGCTAATGCTAAACTACTTATAATAATAAATATAGTTATAGCACTTATTTTACTCCTTTAAAGCAATTTACTAAAGAATATTTATAAAAGGGTACTCTGAAATAGACTAACTATTATTAAAAAAATTGCCTTTATTTCTAATATTATATAAAATACTAAACTAATTATAATAAAAGAGGATATTCCTTTAGTTAAAATTATTAATTAAGATAATAATTATCTTATATAGTAAAGTTAATATCTTATTCTCTAAACCTATATTATTGCAGTTATAATAACTTAAAAATAATTAATATTAATCTTATAATTGCTCTAATAATAAGATTAGATTTCTTAGTCTAATACTATCTTACTTTATTTCTTTTAATATACTAAATAAAAACTACTAATATATTGCAGTTATCTTATAATTATTTAAATAAGATTAATTCTATATAAAAAATCTTAGACAATATATTATAGCAATTAAAGCTTATAAAATTAATAAATAATAAAGCTGTTTAAATAAATGTCTCTGCTTATTTTTAGGAAAGGTTATAAAGATTATGGGGGTAGGTTTCTATTTAAAACCTAATATCCTATATTTATTTAATTAACTTAGGCGCTAATATAATATATGCCTTAGTTAAATTTTATAAGACAGCTAATATTCCTATTAATATAATTAAGTAATTAAAAATATAACTTATAAATAATTTAGCTATAACTATTTATAGTAGATAACTATTATATAGGTAATTAACCTTAATAATTTTATATAGATTTTAGGTATTAATATAGCGTTTACTTATAAATTTCTTAAATAGCTTTAGTCTAAAACTTAAAGAAATAAGAAAAATAAAATTATAATTAATAATTATATAGTAATATATTACTTAAGCTCTATTCATAATATTAATAACTTATATTTAATTAAAAATATTAATATATTCTTATCTCTTATAAAAGCTAAACGCCTCTTTAAGAAAAATATTAAATTATAACTTTTACTATATAATAATAATAATAAATGTAGTGGGGAGAATCGGTGTGAGAATGTAATTAGTTAAGAGGTTATGTGCTTTTGCTTAAAGTCTTTAAAAAGTCTATAAGTAAAGCAGGAGAAGAGAGATAATATCTTTTAGTTACTCAGAATGAAATAATTAGCTTTTCTTTTTTATTATTGTCCAGTATTAGTTTAATATTAGATTATTATTAGTTTACTATATTAATTTATAGCTAAAGCTTCTCCTCTAATTTTACTCTGAGCTCCAAAGCCAAATATCCTTCTCTTCCTTCTTATATCTACTCGCTTA
>NW_021167220.1:0-2734 GCF_004022145.1 Paecilomyces variotii | reverse complement strand
ATTATTAATTAACTTAGCGCTATAATTACTAATACTATAAATATAATTATTATTATAAAGATAGTTATAAGAATAGCTATATTTTATCTTTATTAATATATTTTTATTAGTAATATATTTATTAGCATATTCTATATAAGAACTTAACTTTCTTTATTTAAAGGAGGTAAATATAGAAGCTAAATTAAAACCTTATTTAATATATACTTAGTATTAATTAGAAAATTATTTACTATTACTTCTATTATTATTATTAGCTAAGAATAATAAGTTATTAATTTATATAAAGTTAGTATATATATATAATACAGGTAGAGTAGAAATTATACTTATAATATATTTATAAAATAAAGTAAATAAAGGAGTAAATTACTAGAAGTAAAAGCTAAAATTAATTTAAAATTAATATTAAGTATATATTAAATATATTTAAAAATCTTATTAAGAGTTATAAGTTATATATAAATAATAATATAAATAGCAAAATAAATAATATATAAATTTTATTTATATATTAATATATACTTAACTTACTCTATAGTAAAATTAGCTATTATAATTATTTTTAAAGTTAATATTAATATAAGTAACTTCTTTATATAAAATAGTAATACTTTTAATTAATAGGCTTTTTATACTAAAAGAAATATTAGCTTTATATAAACTCTATATACTTAAGATTTACTAAGGTTTATAAATAAAATTAATATTATATTAGTAACTAAGTAAAATATATTTAATAAGTATATTATATATTATTAGTATAGCTTTAATATATATAAAATAAATCTTTAACTTATTTTAAGCTAAGTATTTTCTTATTTATAATAATATTATTTATTTTTACTTTATAGTTAAAGGCTATTATAAATTAATATATATTTAATATATATTAAAAATAAAATATATTAGCTTTAAAGTATATAGTATATATATATATTAGTATAACTTTAACTATTAATATATTATATATATATAAAACTTATATTAAACTTATAATAGGCTAAGAATTAATTATTTTCCTATATATTATAAGGCTATTTAATTAAACTTATATTTAATAGCTATTAAAGCTTAGTATATATTTAATTTATTTTAAAGATAAAACTTATATATTACTATTTATACTTAAAATAGATAATTTAAGAATTAATATATATATATATATATATATATATTTATAATTACTATAAGTATTAAGGTGCGGGCTTAAAGAGCAGATTAGAATAAATAGAATAAAGTAGTTAATACTAGGACTAGCTATAGAATCTCTATCTAGCTAATTTAGATTAAAACAGGCTATTATAAGTAGGCTTAGTAAATAAGATATAGCTTAAGGAGCTTAAATTTAGATTAAGCTATGCGCTGAAGATATTTTTATAAGATTATATAACTTCTTATATAATCCCCTATGCTAGCACTATAATAGTACTCCCCTCTTTAAGGTTAAGCTCTGTTAAGATTATTCTCGGGCTTTAGCTTATTTAGGTAGCAGTAATAGAAGTTTATAATAATTTCCTAGGTATATTATAAGTAGTGCGCAGGTTCTTTAATTAGGTTATTATAACCTAATTATTTAATAGTATATTATAGTTAAGGGTCTCTATATTTATAATATTCCTATTAGGAGTCTAGGATATTTTTAATAACTTATTCCTTAAGGCCGTTAACTTTAATAAATAGTAGTAAAGGTTATTTTTATTTAAGCATAGAGTCTTTAGTAATAAGGCAAAGTAGGTTAATATTAAATATAGGATAAATATATATTAAGGCAGGCAGGTTAAGCTAATAAGTATATAGGCTAATAACCTTAGTAATATAAAATAGGCTAAGATTCTTCTAGTTAAGTTTTTTTTAGGGGTATTAGATATAAATATTCTAAGTATTTAATTAGATAAATTATCTTATATAGTAATAGTAGGCTAGGGTTTAATAATAGTTAATTTACTCTTTATAATAGGCTTAGGCAGTATAAATCTAGGTATAGATATAGTTTATAATATCTTATATTTTTTTAATAAAGGCTTTAATATCTTTAGCAGCAGGCTGGTTTATAGGCTAAATAGGCTTAAATCCTATATATAGATAGAACCTATAATTAGTAAAAAAAGGCAATATTTTAATAGTCTTAAAATAATAGGAGTTTAATATAAACTTAGCTAGAGATAGCTAATTAATTTAATTATCTTATAAATAGCTAATATAGGCATATAAATATTATTCTAAAACAGTATTTATTCTTTTAATCTAATTATTAGTCTTAGAATAATAAGTAATAAATAGCAGGTTTATAATATTTAGATATTAGATTAGGTATTTTTAAAAAGCAGTAATAAATTAAAGGCCTTAGTTAGATATTATAGTTTTTAGTAGCCTATAAAGCTTCTATATATAGCAGATATATAATTATACTATTCTTTTAGTATTATAAATAGCTTAGTAGAGAATAAAGTACCTTATTTTTATAAGTCAGTCTATAATAACTAATATAGTATTATAATCTTAGTAAGATATAAATCTAATAATAAAATCTATTAAAATATCTTACTAAGAATATTTAAAAATAAGGAGCTAGTATAAGACTCTTTAATAGCCCTTATTTAAGAGTATAATATAGTAATAGATATAGCAATTCTAGGTTTAGTAATTTATATATTAGTATATATTTAGCTAATAATACTCTTATAAAATTAAGTTATAAAGCTTATATTTTCTAAAATATCTAAATAATATA
>NW_021167219.1:0-3155 GCF_004022145.1 Paecilomyces variotii | reverse complement strand
ATATTAAAAAGCTAAAAAAAATATAGAGAAGAAGCTTTATAATTAATATTTATTTTTATTAGAGAGATTAAAGCTATACCTAAATATCTATAAGATTATACCGCCTAATAAAGGAAAAACTTATATTATTATACTTTAGAATAACTTTAGCTAGATTAAATATAAAATACTTAATAGCCCTATTTTAAAAGCTATTACTAAATTTTTATAAAAAGATTAAATTTATTACTAAAGAATAATAAAGACTCTTATTAATAATAGAGAATTAGAAAATAAAGCTATAGTTAATATATTAGTATAGAAGTATAAGATTAATTATATTAAAATCTTACTATATAACTTACAAATAAATAAAGCAGTTAAAGTTATATATAAGTCCTTTATATATAATATTAAGAAACTTATAAAAGGAATAAAAATAAATTAAGTAAATTATCTGCCGGCTATAATCTAGGCAGATAAAAATATAATTAAGACCTCTATTAGTTTAATGCTATTTAGAGTAATTATAGAATATAATATAATATTACTAATTAAACTAGAAGTATCTATTTAAAAAATATTAATATAAGATAAAGTTAAAACTATAGAAGACTTTCTCCTTCTTTATATAAGATAAATAGAACTTAGAGATTAGGATATAGAAGAAATATAGCTTTATATCTAATATATAAAGAAAGCTAATAAAGAAGCCTTTAATAATAGAAAGTAACTTTATAAAAAATAGCTAATTAAAGAATAACTTATTCTACTCTATAATATAAAGCTTAAGATATTTTATTTTACTAAACTAGTATATTGCTGGCTTAGATTATATTAAATTAAAAAAGTGCTTTAAAAAGGTTCTTATAAGCTTAAGAAGTTAAATAATATAGCTTTTTAAGATCTAATCTATAAAAATTGCTTAAAAGGCTATTATTTATAAGATAATTAAAAAAATATACTAGTAGTAAATATAATATAAAACTTAAGTAGAAGATTAATAAATAAATAATAATAAAAATAATATAGACTAGATATTATCTAGATTAAAATATACAGTTATTATTCTAATACTCTCTTTTAAAAAATATTAGCTTAAAAGGAGAGAAGTAGAAAGCTAGTACTAAAGCAAGTTAATATTAAAGAAAAGAAGTTAGTTAGAATAAAAAAGAAATAGAAAAGAATCATCCCCCTAATAAGGTTAGCATAGCTCTTAAGAAGAAAGAAAGGAAAAAGAAAACTTAAAGGAAAGGGAGCGTTCTTTAAAGGAGAGGAAGGATTTAAAGTATACTAATAATAATTAACCAAAAAAAGAGAGGATAACCTAAAAACACTTATATACTTCGCTTCAATACCTTAAAAAAAGTCTATTAAATAAAGCTAAATAATAGAAATATTAACTAAAAGATATAAATAATAAATAAAGATTCTACCTTATTATAAAACTCTTATTTTTTATATTATATAATATTACAGCAGAAGTACTAAAGACTAAATTAAGCTAAACTTAACCTTATCTTATCTTTTAAGCATATCTTTTTACTTAAAAACTATGTTTAAAAATTTGCTTTATAAAGATATATATTAAAAATAGAAAAAAATATTATTAGAAATATAAAATATTATCTATTAGGATAAAGCTCTTTAACTTAGAATATATATATATACTATAATTAGCGCAAATTTATAAGCTTATAAAAAAGATAATAAGTAAGGCTAATAATAAAAAAGAGAAGATTTAGTTTATAAGCAATATAGCAGTAATTATTTTAAATTTTTAAGTAGATATAATAAAACAGCTAATAATTTTTATAATTTCTTAAACTAATAAAAGCTATTAAAAGAAATAAAAAAAAAATATTAGCTATTAATAAGTTAAAAGAATTAAAAATATAAATAAAAAAGAACTATAAATATATTAATAAAGGTTATTATAAAGCTATAAAAAAATAAGGCTAAAGATTATAAATTAAGTCTTATTAATTATTAGATAATTATATTAAATCTTAATAATTATAAGAGGATTAGCTTCTAATACTAGAGATTAAAGAATAGCAGCTATATATTTAATAAAAGTATAGATTAATAGACTTTATAATATTAAGAGATAAGGAATATTAATTAAAAGAGTCTTTAACTAATTAATATTAGAAAAGTAAAAGATATTTTAAAAAAAGCCTTTAGTAAAGAAGGACTAATTTTTTAAAAATTTATTAATAAAGAACTATAAGAGATTAAAATAAAAATAAAAAAAAATAATCTTCTAAAAAAGATTATAAGAAAAAAGAAAAGATATTAAATAAAAGATTTAGATAAAAGCTTATTAATAGATCTAATATTAGATAAAAGAGAAGAAAATATAAAGGAAAAAGAAAAAAGAAAAAAAAAGATTAAAAGTCCTAAAAAATTAAAAAAAGAAAAAAAGTTTAAAACTTAAGATAAGGAAAAATAGCTAAAAAAAAGATATAAATATAAGATTAGTATATCTATATTAATAAAAAAAGCTATCGCTAATTTAAAAAGTAAAGAAGTATTAAAACTTTTAAAAAAAAAAGAATTAAACCTACTACTATATATTAAGTTTATATTAAAAAAGTATAAAATATAATAGGATTAAAGAGTATAAAAAATAATATCTTTAAAAAAAAATTAAAAATACTTATAGATAATAATAATAACCTTAAATACTAGAATATTAGTATAGACTATTAGAAATAGTTTTAAGGAAAATAAAGACTTAATATTAATTTTAAAAATTATTATTGCCTAGATAAGGGGGGAAATTAAAATATAATCTTAGCTAAGTAGACTAAATATAAGTGCTAAAAAGATTAGAGAAGTCTTATAGTAAGTTAATTCTAAAAAATTAATTTAATTTATAAGCCGTATATATAATTATTAGCTAATATAATTAATATAAAAGAGGATATATCTATAAAAGAAGCTAGAGGAGTATTAAAAATAATTAGAAATATAAAGCTGGCAATAATAAAATAATAAAAGAAAGGATTATTTAGAGTAATAATCTATCTTTATAAAAGTTTATTTAAAAAAATTAAATAGTCTATAAATAAAATCTCTAAAAATAAATAGGTAATAGAATCTCCTAATAAAGCCTTAAAAATTAATATAAAGCTCTTCTTTTCTATAATAAATCTAAAAGACCCCTTTAT